>NC_134353.1:672660666-672690666 GCF_048569485.1 Anomaloglossus baeobatrachus
TGCATATGTCCCCCATCCTGATGCATATGTCCCCCATCCTGATGCATATGCCCCCCATCCTGGTGCGTAGCGGCCCTTCTATCCTGGTGCGTAGCGGCCCTTCTATCCTGGTGCGTAGCGGCCCTTCTATCCTGGTGCGTAGCGGCCCTTCTATCCTGGTGCGTAGCGGCCCTTCTATCCTGGTGCGTAGCGGACCTTCTATCCTGGTGCGTAGCGGCCCTTCTATCCTGGTGAGTAGCGGCTCTTCTATCCTGGTGCGTAGTAGCCCCTCTATCCTGGTACATCTGGCCCTCATATTGGGTCTATTCTGGTATATATGTCCCCCATCATAGGTTCATCCTCGATGGGGGACACATGCTTGCTATATATGACCCCTATCCTGGTATTTATGTCCCCCATCTTGGTATATATGTCCTTCACCCTGGCATATATGCCCCTCATTCAGGTACATAAGTGCCCTATCATAGGCTCATCTTGGTATGTGTCTCCCATAATGGTATATCTGACCCCCATTACAACACACACACACACACACATCCCACTGCTCTCCCAGTGTCTTTTGGATCCTGGTAAGTGACTTCAGCATGTAAGTGAGGCAGCGCATGACATTACTGCCATGTGCCCCCACTTGCCCCCACATGCTGATGTCAGCTGCTGGAATATTCACTGCTCCCCATGCCTGGTATTATGGACGTGGGGATCAGCTGCACATCCATTACAGGAAATCAGTGGCTGGATGATCAATTTTGCCCTCTATTAAACAGAATTATTATTATTCTTCACTGAATTATTCACAGAATTACTATTATTCACTGCTCCCCATACCCGGAATCCTGCCGACTTCTTGGCGCCGACTGCAGTGCCGCGAAGAGGGCAGGATTATGGACGTGGGGAGCAGCAGACTGTTAGCCCCAGCGCCGGTTCCTGCCTCCTGTGACTCTACTCTTGCCTCCTGTGACATGCTCCCCTACCATCGCCCCCTCCACAACCAGGTACATCTGGAATATAAGACGCACCCCACACTTTCCTTAAAGTTTTTTTGAGAATAAAATGTGTCCGATAGTCCGAAAAATACAGTATGCATATCAAACCACTGTATATAATTCACATTTTTAAGTGAACCTCCCTAAGAACTCTTGTAATGTTTTTAGTCTACAAGCCAAAGTGCTCACCCATGGTGTATACATGTCTTCTTTTTCCATCTGAACTCATTAAAAAGAACACTTTCTGGAGGTCACGGGAATGAAAATGTCTCGCTGCAGGGCCTGCAGGATATTTTTGGTTGTGGTTAATTAATAAATGTTGTTTGAACCGTTCAGTTTATTATTTCACGTGGTTTAGTAAAACCATTTCCTGCTTTCTTTCCCAAGATGATGGGGTTTACAGAAACAATGTGGGTGAAGATACACTAAGGATTGCTTTGTTACAAAAATGTTAGGGAGATGGAAGAGGAGTTTTAGTTAACTTTTGTTAACGGCACATTCCACTAGCTGTGTAGGAGGTGGTGGACGGCAGGGACAATGCACACACAGTAATGGAGTCTCCGTTCTGAAGTGTAATGAATAAGCTGGAAGTCGAGAGCTCTCAAAAAAGAACACGATTTACTATTTCAAGTAGTGCGTAATGGGTTTATGGACCTAATCTTTTTTCAAAAATCATACTTGGCGAATTACAGCAGCTTTTGAAGAAGTAACCTAAGTTTTGATGAAACTGGTAACAACTCAGTGAGTAACAGACAAAAAATTCTCCAACTTCAATGAATAATATAGGAATGTAAAGCACTTTAGTGTAGAAAGGCTAGTGTTTATTAACACTAGAAGTCCCAGAGAGGGGTAGTTTAACATTTCTACCATTGGAACCCTATGGAGCTCGAAATTCCTGGGACTTCTAGTGTTAACACACTGGAATTAAAGGGTTATCCCTAACTTCATAAATGGAAGCTTTTGAATCGTGCTTGTAAATCCAAGTAATTTTGCATTTCAATTGTTAATATCTCAAACCGGTGAAAGTTTTTAATACTTATCTTTTGTTTATACTTGTTGCTTTGGAGACTGACCACTGCTGCTAAACAGCAGAACATGTGCAGTGGTTCCTAATTCTTTTCTGTTGAGCTTGTAAGGCCCTGTGCGCACTGGGCGTTTTTACCCGCGGATTTACCCGCGGTTTTGCTGCGGAGATTTTTTGAGAAATGTTTGTAATCTTCCTGCAGACATTTCCCAGCAAAACCTATGGGAAAAAAAATAGCTGTGCGCACACTGCGTTTTTTTCTCAAGAAAATTCTTTGTGAAGATTTTCTTGAGAAAATTTCTTGAGAAAATGAGCATGTCACTTCTTTTCCGCAGGTATCTGCGGAATACCCTCGGTATTTCACTCCATTCACTGTAATGTAATCGCGAAATTCCGGGGGTATACCACAGGTAGCAAATGATGTGCGGTATACCCTCGGTATAGCCGTGATTTACCTGCGGTAATGTTAATCGCTGCCTGCGGTTTTGCAGGAAGTGATGTCATTTTGACAGAAGAGGAAGCGGAGTAGAGAGTAAACACAGACGTCACACTCCCTGGACGCCGCACAGAAGCTTTTCCGTGTGACCTCCAGGTGCCCGTGCAGTCTGTGTCCCGCTCCGGCCCTGCCGCTGCCAGCACAGCAGTGTCAGTGTCTGCCCGCAGTATCGGCAGCTTGTCACTCTGCAGCGCAGGCAGACACTGACACACAGCAGTGTGCGTGCAGCCGCGGGGATGCCGAGCGCTGCTGTCAGGAGGTGAGATAAGATCATTACCTGCTGTGACGATCTCCTGCCTCCTGACATCACCGCGGTCACTGCTGTCTATGCCCGTCTCGCGAGCGGCCCGAGACTGTCACTAGCGGTGACGTCACGGGATCTCGCGATACTGCTGAGAACGCGGCGGGCATAGAAGTCAGTGACAGCGCTGACGTCAGCAGTACAGGAGATGATCACAGCAGGTAATGATCTCATCTATCCTCCTGACAGCAGCGCTCGTCATCCCCTGCAGTGACCTGGGCTATTGATGTTAGCTCAGGTCACTGCATTGCTCTCCCAGCCAATGGGGAACATTCTGTTCTTCATTGACTGGGACAGTGACTATGGTATGGATCGCCGTGGGACCCCCACCTTTATTGGATTACGCCGGACGTGGAATTGATTGTTCTTTTCAATAAATTGGTGAAAGAGGGAATGTTTTGGGGAGTGTTTTTTCAAATAAAACTTTTTTTGTTGTCTATTTATTTCTCACTGACTGGGTTGGTGATGTTGGGTATCTGATAGACGCGTGACATCACGAACCCCAGGGCTTGATGCCAGGTGACATTACACATCTGGCATCAACCCCATATATTACCTCGTTTGCCACCGCACCAGGGCAACGGGATGAGTTGGGGCGAAGTGCCAGGATTGGCCACTTCTGGGGCGGCTGCGGCCTGCTATTTTTAGGCTGGGGAGTGTCCAATAACAGTGCACCTCCCTAGTCTGAGAATACCAGACCACAGCTGTCCGCTTTACCTTGGCTGGTGATCCAATTTGGGGGGACCCCACGTTTTTTGTTTTAAATTATTTACTTAATGTAAAATAAAAGCGTGGGGTGCCCTCTGTTTTGGACTACCAGCCAAGGTGAATCTGCCAGCTGTGGTCTGCAGGCTGCAGCCGTCTGCTTTACCCTAGCTGGCTACAAAAGATGGGGGACCTCACGTCGGGTTTTTTTTTTTTAATTATTTATTTATTTTATGGCTAAATACAAGGCTAGGCACCCTTTAGTGCCACATGAAAGTCACTAAAGGGTGCCAGCTTAGAAAATGCAGGGGGGTGGGACATTATATATGTCTTTCTCATCTATCTATCTATCTCTCTATCTATTCATCTATCCATCTTTCCCTCTATCCATTATCTGTCTGTCTATCGATTATCTATCTATTATCTATATTATTTATTGCAGTTGCAGCATGCGTTTTTCCCGCGGTTTTGGTGCGTTTTTATACCGCGGGTGCGGTAATCTTTAACTCCCAGAAGTTTGTCAAGAAATTTTCTTGAGAAAAATCACTTTTCTAGTGCGCACACAGCCTAAGCGCTGTATTATAGGTGGCCAGGTTGGTCTCATAGGCAACAATCTATAAAGAAAAGAAAAGTATTTATATTTCAAGAATAGCTGCAAATTTTAATAATTACTAAACTGCAAATATGGTTGTTTTTGCAAACACAATCTGACTGCAAATGAATACGTTTTTTATAATATTTGAAACAAGTTATGTGATTCATTTTTTGGCCTAGGGAGCCAACCATTCGGCTCTGTACACATTAACATCATGGTGTATTTTACCATTGGTGACAAGACTGAAGTGATCACTCCATAATGTGACAGATTTTTTATTTAACATGAAAATAGCAGTCTGCTGAACTATTTTTTTTTTTTTTTATTTATTTAGATTTCAATATATATTTGAGAATATTTATTCTATTTTTTATACTTTGAATGGAAGTCGATTGTAATGCGAGCAGGAGTGAACCTACTAGGCCGCAGCACACTGTACACTTGAGGGGCATAACTAAAGGCCGCTTTACACGCTACGACATCGCTAAAGTGATCTCGTTGGGGTCACGGAATTTGTGACGCACATCCGGTCACTTTAGCGATGTCTTTGCGTGTGACACCTATGAGCGATTTTGAATCGTCGCAAAAACGGTCAAAATCGCTCATCGGTGACATGGGGGTCCATTCTCGAATATCGTTGCTGCTGCAGTAACGAAGTAGTTCGTCGTTCCTGCAGCAGCACACATCGCTCCATGTGACACCGCAGGAACAAGGAACCTCTCCTTACCTGCATCCCGCCCGCAATGAAGAAGGAAGGAGGTGGGCGGGATGTTACCTCCCGCTCATCTCCGCCCCTCCGCTTCTATTGGGCGGCCGCTTAGTGACGGTAAGGCAGGTAAGTAGTGTGACCGGTCTGAGCGATGTTGTGCGCCATGGGTAGCAATTTGCCCGTGTCGCACAACCAATGGGGGCGGGTACCCATGCTGGCGATATCGGTACCGATATCGCAGCGTGTAAAGTTGCCTTTAGGCGCACACCGGGTATGCACCAAAGTCTTGATGGTGAGGTTTGACTGGGCTGCTGGTAGCCACGAGGTGCCACACAGGGAGACTTGGTGCTGCAAAAGCTGGCCCGGTGGTATGGGAAATGACAGTCACCGATAAGGCAGGTGCAGCCGGAACGGCTGATGCAGCAGCGATTATGGGTGGTGTAGATAGGTGCCACAGCGGGTTTGGCAGGTGCATCTGGTATGGATAAGTGCAGCAGCGGGTTCGTCAGGTACAGCTGGTACGGATAGGTGCAACAACGAGTATGGCAGATATTGGAATACAGACAGGAGCAGCGGAACAACGGACCTAATTACGGACAACACGTCTCTAAAGGATAGACTACGTTGCCCAGGCATCTCACATAAGGGGAGGACGCATTAAATACCTAGTGCCTATTTCCAGGTTAGGGCATGCTGGCCCTTTAAGAAAAAATGCACGCGCCCTAAGCGAGCTCCCAGGACACCTGTGCGGCGGGTGCAGCTCCTGGGAACCAGTGTCGGATATTAGGGACAGAACAGACACCGCTGAGCACCTAGGAGGGTGAGTATGCTGGCAGGACTGTGTGGGGACGCTTGTTACGTCATTAGATCCATATTGATTAATCATTGTACTCTCAATTTCCCCTGGTTGCATGCAGTGTATTCCCTAATAAACGTTTATGATGTGGACTTTGCTTTGACCTGACTGTACCTTGACAATTATCTTTGCAGCTCTCTTTAGATTGTTCTTAAAATATTAAAGAAAAATTCTTAAAAGGAACTGGTCACGTTATATATGTGATCTAGTCTGCAAGGATCATGGTGGACATGAGGGGCTAAGCAGAGGGATACATCACTTGGTGCAAAATATACAGTATAACTTTTATATTTTAGTCAGTTAATTGCCTCCTAGATGTTTGCTTATGTATCCAGTGGGCTCCTGTTCGGTGAGAGTCTATATAGGCTCATATTTTTGAGGGTGTAAATAACTGAATCAATCTACCCATGGGATTCAACATGAGCAAGTAATTTGGTCAATGCACCGCTTAGTTATTCTAGTTGTTTCCCACAAAATACCTTGTTACGGTTCTCTACTTATGCTTTTCTAGACCCTGATACTTGCAGATTGGATTCCTGCATGATCAGACAGTGACATTGTGAACACGTCAATAGTGTCCGGTGTGCAGTTCGTTTTGAGGTTAATTTGTAAGGAGGTTTTTGCTTTGTAATCTGAGACCACAATAATATAGGAGCAGAGAACCTTATAATGGTGTGACTTACTGGGCTGGGCTTTGCTGTTTCAGAACAATCCGTGTTTTATCAGCAGAAGATTATCGCTAGAGGACAACTGGCCTCCTGCATCCTAGTCCAACCACGCCCCCAGCACTGATAGGCAGCTTTCAGTGTACAATGTATAGGGACAGAACGGTACTGATCAGTGGTGTGGGCAGAGTTAAAGAAAACTCAGCATTTTGAGCTCTGCTAGAACTGTAGCAGAGAAATTTGTGACTATTGCAACTGCTGCACTTAGTAAACTAAGTGACACATCACTGAAACCAGGCTGTATCTCCCTATCTCCATGCTGCTGTCAGATTACATAGCAAAAACCAGCTGGCAGATTCCCTCTCAATATTTATATAAAGTAGTTAACTAATGTTGAGTTATCAGTTGTTTTGTTTGTTATAAATGGCATGGGGCCAGAGAGATGACATTTTAATGAATGTCTAAAATGCATTTAATGCAGTGCTTAATTTACTAATTATAGAGTAATCAATAACAGCCCATCAATCACTTAAACTTGTAATAGTTTCCCTAATGAAAAATTACACTTTGTCTTTGTATATCCGCAATCTATTTCTGATCTGTATGAAATGGTAGATTGCATTGAAAATGTTTGACACTGATTTATGGCTCTAGGAATTACATGTCATTTAACCTAGTCTAGCACCTTCGTACAGTCGATCACCTTAATGACTTAATATATATGTATTAAAGTTTGTCATTTTTGTGTTTTTGTTGCAAAATTTCTCCTTTTTAAACATGTGACCAATTGTTTTCATATCTAAATGAATAGTCCGATTTATATGAAAAGAATACTAAATCAAAATCGATAAAATGGTGAACTAATAATATTCAAAGGTAAATGATCTTGAGTAAGAGAAATACTATTATAGCGAAATGTTGGCAATGAAATACAGTCATATGAAAAAGTTTGGGCACCCCTATTAATGTTAACCTTTTTTCTTTATAACAATTTGGGTTTTTGCAACAGCTATTTCAGTTTCATATATCTAATAACTGATGGACTGAGTAATATTTCTGAATTGAAATGAGGTTTATTGTACGAACAGAAAATGTGCAATCCACATTTAAACCAAATTTGACCGATGCAAAAGTATCAATTTCTTGATTTGAACACTCCTAACTACTTTTTACTGACTTACTAAAGCACTAAATTGGTTTTGTAACCTCATTGAGCTTTGAACTTCATAGGCAGGTGTATCCAATCATGAGAAAAGGTATTTAAGGTGGCCACTTACAATTTGTTCTCCTATTTGAATCTCCTATGAAGAGTGGCATCATGGGCTCCTCAAAACAACTCTCAAATGATCTGAAAACAAATATTATTCAACATAGTTGTTCAGGGGAAGGATACAAAAAGTTGTCTCAGAGATTTAAACTGTCCATTTTCACTGTGAGGAACATAGTAAGGAAATGGAAGAACACCGGTACAGTTCATGTTAAGCCCAGAAGTGGCAGGCCAAGAAAAATATCAGGCAGAGAAGAAAAATGGTGCAAACAGTCAAGGACAATCCACAGACCACCTCCAAACACCTGCAGCATCATCTTGCTGCAGATGGTGTCAATGTGCATCAGTCAACAATACAGCGAACGTTGCACAAGGAGAAGCTGTATGGGAGAGTGATGCGAAAGAAGCCGTTTCTGCAAGCACGCCACAAACAGAGTCGCCTGAGGTATGCAACAGCACATTTGGACAAGCCAGTTACATTTTGGAAGATGTTTCTGTGGACTGATGAAACAAAGATTGAGTTGTTTGGTCATACAAAAAGGCGTTATGCATGGAGGCAAAAAAACACGGCATTCCAAGAAAAGCACTTGCTACCCACAGTAAAATTTGGTGGAGGTTCCATCATGCTTTGGGGCTGTGTGGCCAATGCCGGCACCGGGAATCTTGTTAAAGTTGAGGGTCGCATGGATTCAACTCAGTATCAGCAGATTCTTGACAATAATATGCAAGAATCAGTGATGAAGTGGAAGTTACGCAGGGGATGGATATTTCAGCAAGACAATGATCCAAAACACCGCTCCAAATCTACTCAGGCATTCATGCAGAGGAACAATTAAAATGTTCTAGAATGGCCATCCCAGTCCCCAGACCTGAATATCATTGAAAATCTGTGGGATGATTTGAAGCGTGCTGTCAATGCTCGGCAACCATCAAACTTAACTGAACTGGAATTGTTTTGTAAACAGGAATGGTCAAATATACCTCTATGCAGGATCCACGAACTCATTAACAGCTACAGGAAGCGACTAGAGGCTGTTATTTTTGCAAAAGGAGGATCTACAAAATATATCAGTCATTTGTATGTTGAGGTGCCCATACTTTTGCAAGTCAAATTTTGTTTAAATGCGGATTGCACATTTTCTATTAGTACAATAAACCTCATTTCAATCCAGAAATATTACTGCGTCCATCAGTTATTAGATATATGAAACTGAAATAGCTGTTGCAAAAACCCGAATTGTTATAAAGAAAAAAGGTTAACATTAATAGGGGTGCCCAAACTTTTTCATATGACTGTATATAGTTAAAATGGCAAGAGGACAACTATTTCTATATAATATTGGCCAAACGGCAAAGATGGTCAATAGTTTGGTGATTTTCAGATTCCACTTTAAATCTGCACTTGTAGCCCTTCTACATGGAAATGTTTGTGGCAACATGGTGCTCACTAATGCCATGTACGTCCTGAGAAAACAATAGAATCTGAATTTGTGAAATTAAAGGGGTTATCTAGGACTTAGGTTTTTTTCCCCCATTGGGCTAAGAACTTACTGACAAGTAGCTGCTAACTACCTCCTTTATCTGTCCTGCAAAGATATCCACTGGCTCAGGTAGTTACTACATTGCATGTTTTAAATTCCCGTCAACAGAGCATCCCTTTCTCTTCTTTTCTCCTCTGTTGACGAGCACCACTGCTGACATCATGCTAACTGACAGCTGGCTCCCCGAAGTTTGACAGCAGGGAGATGGCTGCCAATCAGCAGTGGTGCCCGTCAACAGAGCGGAAGAGAAGGTGCTGCTTTGTTGATGTGATGTCACTGAAAGGATAGTCGCCATCAGGAGCGGTCTGTGACCGCTCCGAACCCGGATTATCACACAGCAGAAGTTAGAAACTACCTACCTATAAGTTCTTAGCCAAATTGGAAAAAAAAAACCTTAAAGGGGTATTCCCATCTCCAAGATCCTATCCCAATATATAGTAGATGTACCAATTATAATATTAGCAAATACCTCCAATTAGAAATGTAGTATACAGTGGAACCTTGGATTACGAGCATACCGTAATTCGTTCTGGCAGTGTGCACTTAAACCAAGTTACTCTTATATCAAAATAAATTTTCCCATAGGAAATTATTGAAATGCAGACAATTCGTTCCACAACCCAAAAATATTTACTGTATTTATACAAACTTATTACAGTAATACAAAATAATGTACTGTATTCATATAAAATTATTACAGTACACGAATATAAAATACTGTACAGTAAAAATGGAAACGACAAAAACCCTCACCGTGCCCCTGATCCACTCTCGCCTTGACTACTGTAACACTCTATTAATTGGTCTCCCCCTAACTAGACTCTCTCCTCTACAGTCCATCCTTAATGCAGCAGCCAGGGTCACCTATCTGGCTAACCGTAACTCGGATGCTTCTGCTCTGTGCCAGTCATTGCACTGGCTGCCCATATATCACAGGATCTAATTCAAACTGCTTGTTCTCACCCACAAAGCTCTCCACAGTGCAGCACCCCCCTACATCTCTACCGTCCTCCCTGTCTATCATCCCACCTGTTCTCTACGCTCTGCAAATGACTTTCGACTAACATCAAGACTAATTCGAACCTCCCACTCCCGAATCCAAGACTTCTTCCAAGCTGCACCAACCCTCTGGAATGCTCTACCCCAAGAAGTTAGGACGAATCACAACTTACTCAGCTTCAGACGCTCCCTAAAAACGCATCTTTTTAGGACGGCCTATCACACTCCCTAGCCAAACTAATTTCACCTAATCCCTCTACAACGTCTCAGAACATAACCCCACGTCAAACTCCTTGGCACCCAAATGCATCTCAAGGCTCTGGCCAACTGGTGCAGGAAGCCATTATCTATCCCCCATTTTCTTGAGATGGCTGGATTGTCATTGTAAATAAGCACTTGTACCTTGCCCCTCCCCCCATCTCATTGTAGATTGTAAGCTCTCATGAGCAGGGTTGCCTTTTTTCTCTTTAAATATTGTATCTTCTATAATTGTTACTTGTTTGTATATGGTTATGTATATGTATATGAGCCTCCTGAATTGTAAAGCGCTGCGGAATATGTTGGCGCTATAGAAATAAAGATTATTATTATTATTATTATTATTATTATTATTATTATTAAAAAGCATATAAAACAAATTAGTGTGCGGGAGGTACAATACAAGCAATGTGCTGCACTGGTTATCAATAAGAAAGTACAATACTGTATCCACAAATGTAAATTGGTAGACATGCTGTATAGTATATACTGTACGTACATTGGTATACTGTATACATGTACCGAAATGTACGTCCAGAGCGGGTCAGAGCATGGTGAAAGGACAGAACCGGATGTGTGCACGGTGAGTATTTGCTCTTATTGCAAATCATTGCTCTTTAACCAAGTTACGAATTTGTAAAAAGCTTTGCTTGTCTTGCAAAACGCTCTCAAACCAAGTTACTCTTAATCCAAGGTTCCACTGTACTTCTTTTGCAAAGCTATGTCATTTACCTCATGTGCAGGTCATCACAGAAGCTTAATTATCCAAGGTGACGGCCACGCATGTACAGACAGTTAGTTGCTAGTGGTCGTAACCATGGATACCTAAGCTACAATACCCTGAACACGAGGTAAGTGACATAGCTCATCAGGAAAACTATACTTAATTTCTAATTGGAGCTATTTGCTAATATTCTTATTACACCCACTACATATTTTGATAGGATCTTGGAGATGGACATACCCCCTTTAAGTCCCGGATAAATTCTTTTAAGTTGTCTAATCACAGTTTCCTTTGCAGGAGGACATTTGGAATTTCATACTAAAGGTTTTGGTGGATCCTGGTCAAATCTGTTGCCAGTTTATAAGAGAGTAGTTCTCCCACAGCACATTCTCTTTGAAAGGTCAATTGAAATTCTAAAATGCTTTAGGTTTTAATTCTGAAAGTCCGTGTAAAGACAGTAAACTTAGTTTTATAAAGCTAAAAATGTAAATGTGCACATTTTATGCTATAGATTGTTTCTCTACCAAATGGATTAATTCATATGAATAGACAGTTTGATGGCGTTATGCCAGCATAATATTAAAGTTATTCTTATTTTTTTCCCTCAGGAAAAAAAAGAACTGGAAAATAGTTCATTATTGGAAGAAAAAACATTCAGACCAAGAAGATCATTCAGAAGAAATAATGACCCTGTAAGAATAGAGGACAGTACAGAGGTTCCAAAAGATAGAAGACAATACAGTTACAGAGATAAATTATACAATGCAAAAACCGAAGCATTTGAAGAAAATAATATGAATTCAACCCAAGTTGACAAAAGTGTGAAAACTGTGAAAGCAACCTTATTTGAGCACAATGTAGAAAGGCATAATGCTCCTGAAATATATCAGTCAGGAAGTCTTATGGCCACTCAGCCTCCTAAAAGTATGGTCATTTCTGAATGTGTACAGACCAAACCTGACTCGTCAACCTGGTCAGAATGGTTCAGCGGCGATAATGTTCAATCCATCGCACAAAGTTGGAAGGACCTTAAAATGAAAGACAATAAATTTGGTGAAAAGCATCTTGACACAGTTTCTTCTACGGATGTTGGAAATTTACCAAGAATGACGTTTCAGCACCTTAAAGTTGATGAGAACAAGCGAGTAGAGCCAAGGTTTGAAGTTGTCCAAGCCGTAACCGAAAGAGTTTTAAGTGAATCTATTGAATTGGCACCTGAAGACAAAGCGGTGACTCTTCGATCTCGACGATCTTTTCACAACAGAGATAGGGGTCTAGGCAAAGATATAGATGAACGTGAAGGAATTAGTCTTCAAAGAAGTAAGAGTGACTATTGGAAGAAAAATGTTCTAAATAGTCCTCAGGAAAATTCCCAAGGCAAATCTTTTTCTAGAGGCACTGATCAGTCTTTTGAAAGAAGAAATTCTTCTACAATGGAGAAAGATCAATTGGTAAATACACCATCGGATGGTTTTTACAAAGTAGAGAGTGTTTTTACCAGAAATAACAAAATACCAAATAATGACATTGATTTTGAGGGTTTTCAAGAGAAATCTTTTGAATCAAACAACCGGAAAGAAAAAACGGAAAATACATTTGGAAATAATGATCCAGAATATTCGCATTTTGGAAGTAGTTCAAAAAGTAAGGGACATATAAAAACCTCTTTCAGAAGTTTCAGTCAGCAAAGTGACAAGTCAGTAGGTTCTCGAATCACAATAGGAAAAGATTCAGAAAAAGACATTAAATCTGAGAAGGAGGATCTAACCAGTGTAAGTGTAAGAGATGACTTCAATTCCCAAGGTAAAGGATATAAAAAGCAAACTTCATTTAATCAATTTCATTCTCAAGGATCATCAACTCGGAACATCAATAAAGAAGAGTCAAATGACTTTACTAACATAATGTTAAATAAGGAAATTGAGCAAATGAAGAGAGAATTAGTCACTTCTAGCTCTAAGAAAGAACCTGATGACTATCCAAAGAAAGACTTCAAGGAAGAATCTAAAGGAGATATAATGTCGCTAAAAAGTAATGACTATTTTCAAGACCGAGAGAAAATCGGTGATAAAATGCATAGGACATCTGAGCTATATAGATATGAGCATGATAACCTGGTCACTGCTGCTAAAGACCCTTCTCCAATTGATAAAAGAGCAACATATTTTGCAGTAACAGGTGTGGATGGCAAAAGGCAGAGAAAAGATTCTGAAAATCAGATCAGCAGTAATACCAGTTTAACATCTGATGAACCTTACTATAAGCGCAGTGGGAGAATGGGTTTAACAAACTCAGATTCTTTCTCTCAAGAAGTAAAAAATACAGAGAAAGATATAGGTACCTCACATTTGTCAAAGGGATTTAAAACCAGCAAAAATGCGCAAGTTCTTCAAGAAAATTTGATAGAAAAACCAGAGAAGCCACCAGAAAGACACAGTGTTATTGATATTGATGCTTTACTCAAGAGACAAAAGCAGAAATTAAGTATAGAAGATAAAGGTCCATCATATTTGGATGCTCAAACAAGACCTCTCCAGAAATCACATTTGCTAGAGTCAGAGAAGACACAAGAGTCGAATGCCAAAGGATCTCCTCTTAAACTTGATGACACATATAAATCTAAAGTTTTGGACATTGATTCTTTTATGGCTGACTATAACCCTAGTCAAAGAAAGGATAAAGAAAACAAGGCCAGAGATGATGATTATGATATTAATAAATGGGAGAGGTCAAGATCCTTGAGGGAGAATGTCTCAAAAGGTTGGAGAGATCCCTCAGGTAGACATTTTACTAGTGATGAATACAAATATGAGGCTTTTTCATCACGGTATACTTCACCTCAGGAAACTACCTCAACAAAGCATGGTCTTAAGCAAGGTCTGTCAAACAGTTCTATACTTTTAGATAATTTTAATCCATTTTCAGAAGGAAGACATGAGAAAAATGTAAACAAAGGCAGGGAAGAGGATGGCATTCTACCACGTCCAAATGACAGTCAGACCACTTCGACTTTAGAGCTTTCTGGAAAAACTTTTAACTATACAACACAGTCAACACAATCCTTTGAATCAACGGCTATAGACCCGAGGACAACTTCACATATGCACAGAAGACATATGCTAACAAAAGTCAGTGGTGATGATCAAAATGAAAATAGGGTAGTAGAGCATGAATCTGAAAACTCTAAACTTAGGGGATCTATTCCAGAAGAAAAAACACAACCACTTTCTGAAGATCAAAAACCAACAAAAGCCAGTGATTTAATCAGCATTATGCTGGCGAATAAAGAAAAGAGAATGGAGCGGCATCGTGCTAGGCAAAGTATTCCAGTGGACCTTCCGCAAGAGCCAAAAACTGCACCCCACGTAACTTGGCAAGAATGGACACATAGTGAAACCAAGGTATGAAACTAAATTATGGTAATTGTCAGATTCAGGAATAAGGAATAAGGCAGTATTCTGGAATAAAAAGCTTTGAAAATTAGCATAATAAAATTCGGACTTTTGGTGTCGGACCCCAGCCGATCAGACACTGATGAGCTATCCTAAGGATAGGCCATCAATGTAAAAGTAGTGTCCAACCCCTTTAAAGAGTTGTTCCAGTATTGTTCTACTGATGTCCTAACCCATAGGAAAGATGATCAATATCAGGTTATGAGTGGACAGCACCCTCCCACTTTTCCAAATAGGTGTTACCTGTGCTGCCTGTGATGGAACGTTAGCATTTGTGCAGCTGCAAGGCACGCCTCTGTCAACTGTGTAGTGGTCGCTGCTGAGTACTGCAGATCTACTCCAAAGTTTGAGTCATCAACATACAAATAGTGGAACTGCTCTTCAAGGTTGTTTTTTTGGGTTGGAACACTTTGCTAAATATATGAAATGCAGCTGATAAACGCATATAGATGCATCTTCTTATGTGTGATTGTAGTGTAAATGGAGTATACGGATATATAAATATTAGACATATGCCTATGTATATGTTTGTGTAAATGACTATATACGTTACATTATGTCTATAGGGTGTATATATCCACACTTTTATATGGTGCCATGTGTTATGTAATAAGTTAAATTAATATGTCCTCTTTAGGAATTTTACAAAAAGGAAGAGATAAAACCGCGTTCAACAAGAATACAGGAGAAAGAGTTTACAACAGATCTGCTTCGGAAAAAGAGTCGGCACAACGAGTACACTAGCTTAAATGAGGTGGGATTATTGATGGTTTTTTTCTGTGGAGGCAGTTTTTATGAAATTTTGTGTCTAAACATCTAAACACAAAGGTTTTATCTTTTTTTTTTTTTTTTTCAGTCCCTCTCTCCCAGATATGCATGTTTGGTCAGAGTATTGTCAGTGTTTTGATGTTATTATATATCGGGTGTCCCCAGCCCTTGGGCTTATGGACCCAAGATGTGTGGCTTGTGACTGTCTGCCAGCTTAGGCTGCTTTCACACCTCCGGTTTTAGCAGAGCTGACCAATCCGGCTCTAAAACGTATGCAACGGATGCGGCGACAATACCGCATTCTTTGCATAAGGTTTTTACATGCGGCCCCATCCGGTTTTTGCCGCTTGCGGCATGCTACTGAGCATGCGCAGTGGGGAAAAACGCATGCGGCGGCCGGATGCGGTGTTTGCCGCAGGACGCCGCATGCGGCGTCCATAGGCATGCATTGCAAAATGCACAGCATCGGCCGGATGTGGCGCGATGCGTTTTTTTTGCCGGACAAAAAAATGTGCCAGGCAACATTCTAGCCGGCCGCCGCATCGGCTAAATCTGCCGCATGCGGCAAAAAATGGACGGAACGCAAGACTATGCGGCACAATACGGAACCAATGTAAGTCTATGCAAAAAACCCGCAACCGGCGGCAAAAAAAACCAAACGGTTGCGGTTTTTCTGCAAAGCACCGGATGTGTGGAAGCAGCCTTATTGGATCAGCATCATATCTAGGAAATAGCTATGAAGAGAAAGTCTCCAGATGGTGACGTTTGTGAGTAGCTTAGCACAGAAGAGCAGTTCTGGATGTGCTTATGCTTACAGGGGTGATGGGGAGAAATATATATGGTAGGATGGTTCTTAGTTAGAGGGGTGCTTGAAGCTGGATGTAACAGTGTGGCCTCATATGACAATACTGAATAGGGGAAAAGTGGGAACCCCTGAAAGTAAATATTCTGCCTATAAGGAAAGGGGCACAAGGTCTGAGTGTGCTTTCTGTGGGGAACCTTTGATTTTTATGACACCGGTAATGGTAGATTCTGAGTGACACTACCGTGGGGTGGGAGAGCCCTGCCTGTGACTTGCAGCCATCTCAGAGTTGAATGTGGCTCTCAAGGTAAGAAAGCTTGGGGATTGTTGCTAGATATATTTTTGTTATTACAAATGTGATGTTGAATCATATAGAGTACAAGAAATCGAGTGCACATAAAAAACCCTTAAAAGTAGTGCACATTTACTTATTTTACAGTACAGTTTGTTTTTCTAAGAATTGTCCAGGTAGATGCAGACAGGAATGGCTGTGATCATGTTGCTGTAAATTTAGCTTTAGTTCAATCAATTGGTCTTGGAAGAATAGTAACTTCCACAATTGGATGTGTTTACATTTTTCTTTCCTGTGCTGAGACAATGTTATAAATTTGTCCCTGCTATGTACTGTGTAATGGCAGTGTCTAACTGTACAGGGACATGGTCTGATCATACCACATCTCCTAGGCCGGGGAGGAAGTAATACAGTATACAGGCAGGACAGCATGGGATTACAGCTGATTCTTTTTTTTAAACACAGACAGGAAAATGTTTTACCTCACAAAAAGAATCAGCTGTGATCCCCTACTGTAATGTCTTCGTACTCTTTTGCTTCCTCCCCGGCCCAGGAGATGGGGTATGATCAGGCCATGTCCCTGCTGGGCTTTTAGCTTTTTTACTGTACACTCTCATCCCTGTCTCCTGTCTGCCGTACAGTACCGAGTGGCAGGAGCAAGCGGTGAGAGAGTGATGAATGGCTGCCATGTAATACTACAGATACATTTACTTAGTTATTTGCGCTTTCATATAACCACTTCTCACATGCTATGGTCAGACTGTTTGATACACCTAAGAGATTTTTCATACAAGACCATTTTTTATTTGCTAAAGCTTTTAAGATTTTATTTTTATGATGTATGTGTTACTAAAGTGGAGACCTATATTATGACAGACTAGGTTGTCGTTCATTGGTAGAGAGGACCGTGGAGGTCCCCAGCTAGTTTATCTGCTGGCAGGTTTACCCACAGTGTGAGTGAGGTTATAAACAATCCCATTTAAAGGGGTTTTCTGACCTAAATCCACAAGTATGCAGTCACTCTGTGTGACTCCATGTGACTGCAGGCGGACCTGTCACTCCTCACATCATGCGCGCTGTGTACTGTAAGGATTCTCCGGCATCAGAGCTGAGAACGACAGTCTGCAGTCACTCTGTGTCTCTCTATCTGACTGCAGACCTGTGACTCCTAACATTGCGCGCACTGTGTATTGTGAGGATTCTCCGGTCTCAGAAGCGGTAATGACAGTCTGCAGTCACTCTCTGTGTCTCTCTATGTGACTGCAGACCTGTGACTCCTCGCATCGCATGCACTGTGCACTGTGAGGATTCTCCGGTCTCAGAAGCGGTAATGACAGTCTGCAGTCACTCTCTGTGTCTCTCTATGTGACTGCAGACCTGTGACTCCTCGCATCGCATGCACTGTGCACTGTGAGGATTCTCCGGTCTCAGAAGCGGTAATGACAGTCTGCAGTCACTCTCTGTGTCTCTCTATGTGACTGCAGACCTGTGACTCCTCGCATCGCATGCACTGTGCACTGTGAGGATTCTCCGGTCTCAGAAGCGGTAATGACAGTCTGCAGTCACTCTGTGTCTCTGTATGTGACTGCAGACCTGAATCCCATTTTTAAAGGGGTTTTCTGAACTAAATCCACAAGTATGCAGTCACTCTGTGTGACTCTATGTGACTGCAGACATGTGACTCCTCATATCATGTGCACTGTGAAGATTCTCAGGTGTTAGAGCTGGGAACAGCGGTCACATGGAACTAAGTATGCAATATGCAGACTCCCTGCCAGAATGTGACTAGAGGGGCACAGCCTTGAACAATGAGAATGTCTAGTTGCATTCTGCCCAGGAGTGTGCATACCGCGTATTCGTGGCCACGTAACCGCCGTTCTCTGATCTGATACCGGATAATTCTCTCAGCGCAGTGATAGGAGAATTCGTAAGTCTGCAGTCGCATGGTGTGACTGCAGACTTGTAGTTTTAGACAGAACAACCCCTTGTACATATTTAATTCTTTATTCTGGATGGCAGCTGATTGGTGTATACCTCTGACTCTCTACCATGTACATCATTTTGTTAGCGTGAATAGACCTTCCCTTTACAGATGAGCAAATCACAAATTGTCTGAAAGTAAAATAATGGTAAAAATGATTTCAAGTTGCTGTAAGTAGAATGAGCAGGACGGCCTGACTGTAATTTCCTTCCTTGCACTGTGCTTGCTGCAGGGTATTAGGGCTTGTTCTCATTATGGAGATCATCCTTTGAACTGTGATTAGAAAACCAGGTCATAAATCAGGCGTCATCAGCTCACAGGCTCCGTGCCTGCGGATCACACACATCTGGCCTTCAGGCTTTATCTGGCTGGAGATTTTAAGGTTCACAGTAACACTAGGCTGCTGATTTGCAGAATATGTACTGACCCTCTGTATAGTGTATCAATGATTTCTCTACATTGCTGCCTTATTACCCATGGAGTGGTGGGTGAAATCTGTGATTCTGAAAATACACACAGCCATTTCTATATAGACTAAAGGTACTGTCACACATAACGAGATCGCTACTGAGTTGGTTTCTGTGACACAATAGCGATCCCGTTAGCAATCTCGTTATGTGTGACATCTACCAGCGATCAGGCCCCTGCTGTGAGGTCGCCGGTCGTTGCAGAATGGTCCAGGCCATTTTCTTCAAAGGCAATGTCCTGCTGGGCAGGACACATCGCTGTGTTTGACACTGTGTGACATGGTCACAGTGACTGCTGAGATCGTTATACAGGTCACTACTGCGACCTGTATTGTTCCTGCATCGTTGGTAAGGTCTGAAATGATAAGGTGACCATGGGTCACAACTGTTGCCAGTGATGACCAAATGCGGAGAGAGTCCCAGTCACCCCCTCGGCTTCCCTTAACCTTAATGAGATACAGACAGAGACAGGTGTCTGCATATAAGGTAAGAGAGTGTGCGCTCTGAACTACTACTACTGTACTACATACAGGGTTTATCAAGCTAATTTGGGCGTAGCTATGTCGTATGCATAATCATTAGTTTCGATTCTCGTCATAAGCGTGGATCTCACTTCTGAGCAAAAAGTATAACTCTCATTGTCCTTGGCTAGGCGCAAGTCTTATCTTTGTCCTTGGCAAGACATAACTTTCTCAGCTGACTGTGTGACATCTCACCAGCGACCTCCCAGCGATCCCTATCAGGTTGCATCGTTTTCGGGATCGCTGGTAAGTCGTTATGTGTGTGACTGTGCCTTAAGGCAAGCACAATGTGCCGGAAAGCAATTGATGATACTTTTGTGTGTTGGACGGCAATGAAACGATGGCCATTTCTCTCGCTTGTAACGATCTGTGTTCCTTATGGCAATGTTCCATTGTTACCTGCACTATGTGTCTCTCTTATACAATCCAGGACTCTAAACAATCTTGAAATATGATTAAGTAAGCAATATTTATCATTTGTGGGGGGTTTCTTTAAGTTTAAAAGCAATAAATAGAATGGAAAATATCTGTAGTAGAGAAATTCTAGATTGGGGCCACTAATTGGTAATTCTTGATTTTATTACAGATCAGTTCAGATTAATGAAAATGCTTAGTTATTCTCCGACTTTTACATGGTTGTAGGACTTTATCCGTAACACTAGAGGGAGCTATTCATCATCACTAATGTAGCTGAAAATGATAAAATTATAAGAAAATTTAACACATTTTTGAGGTTTTGATAAGTTTACTAATGTAATGATATTTCTAAAATCACTCCGATTATGTGTAGAGGTCATAAAAATCTACGGTGGAAGAATTAGACAAATTGGGCTTCTCATACACGAGCACATTCAGTTCAGCTGAGCGTGCATGTGTTCTGTATGGAGAGAGGAGTGTGAGCTGCTGCCCAGCTTCAGAGACAAAAAAGGCCTGGTCTTTCTCTCTTCTGACATATGACGTTTGGGGGAGAGTAGGGCGGCACCCATATGTGCTAGATGGTTCTGTCAAAACCTCACGTTTAGTCTACTTTACACTAATGTCAATGAGGTTCGTAAAGGGAATCTGCTACTAGGTTTTTGCTGAATGATCTGAGGGCTGCATGATGTAGGGGCAGAGACCCTGATTCCAGTGATATATCACTTGATGTTTTATCTGCTGTAGATCTAGCAGTTCTCAGAGTGCTGAGCCCTGTATAACCTTGCACATACTAGTGATTGGCAGCTTTCTGTGTACACTGTGTATAGGCAGAAACCTGTCGATCAGTGATGAGCGGAGTTATACAGAGCTCGTGATTATGAAGAACTACACGGCAGCAAGTTTATTAGTCTCCTAGCGATAGTCTGCTGTTAAAGCAGTGATTTTATCAAACCTACAGCAAGCAGCCTATTAAGTTACACATCTCTAGAATCGGGGTCTGTCTCCCCATTATGCTGCTCTCAGGTGGCAAAGTCCTGGGGACAGATTTTCATTAACCATACAGATGGTTGGCCAAGTCTCCTTACCATGTAAGTGTGTCGCCCTGGGTTATGGGGTACTTGGTCCCGGGCGGTGTATTGCTGGGGAGATGTCACTTGGTGGCCATTGACCGGTTCCATATCCCTGGGGACGCTTTTTAAAATGGGGAATATTTACAGGGGAGATTAAATGAAAGTTTATAACGTGACGCCACTTGCGGGTTGCGGCTATGTAGATGGAGCCGTCGCTGCACAGTTCTCACTACTGGGGCTGGTGTTGGTGGCAGCCTAGATGTTAGGCCCGCTGCAAGCAAGGCTGGGCCCCCAAGGATAGGTGATGTGGATGTGTGCAGAAAGAAGGTAGGCCACACAGGGGTTTGCAGTGTAACTGGCTCCTTTACTCACAGTCAGATGAAAACTGGTCACCCAAGGAAGGCTGGTCTTGACCGCTGGTTCCCTTAGTCCCAGTGTCGATTTAGTGACCTGGTGGCTTCTTTCCCTTGCACATCTCTTTGGTTGGTGGGTCCCCGTGGCTTGGAGCGTCTGGGGTCCCCTCCTGGTAGTCTCTCAACGGTAGTCCGTATGACGGTAGCGTGAACCCTGTGGGGTTGGAGTCTCTGGTCCTGTTCCCCAGTTCTCACGTTGCTACTGAGTCCCAAACTTCAAGGTCAGTGAGGTCCTTGATGGTCCCCTCACTGTGAAGATTTTATCAGGTCTGCCTGGAGCGCTTGCCTGACCTAGGATTCTGTACCCTGTCGGTGTTATGGTTCCAGGAGCACTCCACCTGCAACCACACGCCTGGGCCCCCAGGTCACCGTCACGCTCCTATCAGTGCTTCCGTTCACTTCTTTTCTCTGTCACCGACTAACATACTCTGACTGTCCACTGTCTGTCCCTCCTGCATGGTCGTCTAGTGGACTGAATCGGCTCCACCTCTAGGTGGCCATCCATTAGGTCCAACCCTAGTCTGGCACCAGTCTATGGGAAATTTGTGAAAAACAGGGATTAACACGCAATGTTTTTGTTGTTACCGGCACTGGTCTTCTAGGTCCCTGAGGGTAGGCCCTGCATCCTGGTGGGGATGCAGTACCTTGTAGCTCCCTGATGGCTTCAGGGGTGCTACATATGTGTAGAGGGTTGGCGGAGATGGCTGTTGCCTTAACATGCTATATACACCACACTGTGAACATATACTTTTTAGATATGAATGTTTTGTGAGGCTAGCACACACTCCTGCCTAACAAGTGGACATGTTCATTACCAGAGCACAGAAGGGTCCCTGCTTTCCCTTATGTGGCTCTGAAGGAGTTGTCCTTTTGCTTGTTTCTGAGCACATTTTCTGCTTGGATGGACGTTGCCCCTATTTTTCCAGACGTCGCAGCTGTTAGGACATTGCAGTCCTGGTTTTGTTCATGAGTCACTTTGCGCAGTGTCCACATGGTGGCAGTGTAAGCAGCAGAATGCTTCGGTCAGAAGATCAAGGCACTCGGCATACAGCTGCGTTAATAGGCAGTAACATCTCATGTTGCATGCCATATTATAGAAGATCTATCATTTTTGTGGTGTTTTAGACCACAGCTTGAAATGTGAGGTCAAATAAGTTACATTTGTGGGGCTTTATATGTATGGAACAGATCACAGAAATGTCTACAACATGGTGAATATGACCTATTAGTGTGAAGATCCATGAGTGAAGATGCTATGGTTTATATGTACTGTACATAATTAATACAATACCCCCCCCCCCCCTTTTTTTTTTTTTTTTTTTTTTTAAGTCTCCACCAAAAACAAAAATGCTCTTTTAGTTTACAATGCTTGTCTCATGTTATTTGTTGTTGAACAGGAGCACATCACTCACCGGCCTCCCATATTCCTGTTGCTAGAGGTTGGTGCACTCCTAATAGTCTAGTTAATCTCTAAAATGTGGGGTTTTTTTTTTCTTACTTCACTTCCTGGGATGTTCTGTTTAAGGGAAGTGTCAAATTGGACATCACAGGAAGTTGGAGCTGCACTTGCTTTTCGGCAGCGTCTTTTGCCCCTCCTAGAATAGGATGTCATCAGCGAGTGGCGCTTAGGTTTCTTGCATCACCACCCTCTGAAGATTTAATAATTAAATGACGCTGATAGAAACTGTGGGAGAGATGAGTGCAGCGCCAGTACTCTACTTCTATCTTCTAAGATGCTGTCAGGGGCTGAGGATAGGAGGAGTGAGTGACACCAGCACCGCCCCACAGCTTCTGGCATCACCTTCTAATGCTACATCATCATGAGGGTGGCACTGGTTTCACTCTCTGCTATCCCTGTTCCCTGATGATGATCTGTTCCAGGTAGGATAATGGACACTGTAGGGAAGTGAGTGCAGTGCCAGCCTTCTCTATCGTCACATTTTAGGCTCCTCAAACAAAACGTCCCAAAAAGTAAATTGAAAAAAACAAAAAAAAAAAAACAACACATTTAGAGAAAAGTCTAGGACAATTTATAATAAAGTGAATTACAAAAGTTGTTAATGTGATAAATCTCAAGAAAGGACATTTTAGGTTTAAGGCTATGTGCGCACGTTGCGTATTTGCATGCAGTTACGATGAGATCTGCACCGCAGCGTAACTGCATGCGTCCTGCGTCCATGCGTCTATGAAGATTATGCAGGAGATGTGCGCACGTGGCGTATTAGAGCACAGCGCTTCGGCTGCTGCCCGAAGCGCGCGTTCTAAGAAGTGACATGTCACTTCATACCTGCGCTCTGCATGCAGCCCCCGCTCTGTCTATGGGAGGGGCTGCACTCAGAGCGCATGGAATCGGCTTTTTTTTTTTATTACGGACTCTTTCTGCAGCGATTTGAAGCGCACGTGTGCTGTTCAAATCGCTGCAGAAATTTCTGCAGGGCCAGTACGCTACGTGCGCACATAGCTTAAGTGTAATACAATATCCTCTTCTTAATTTGCGTGTAAAAGTCCTCCGTATCCAAAACCTTTATAAGGCCTTATGTATGTTTTGTATCAGTTTTTTTCACGGCTACATGTACTATTATAATCTATGGTGCTATTCACATGTCCGTTTTTTTACATGGACCATACAAGTCTATGGGTCCATGAAAAACATGTACAGCACACAGATGGCATCCATGTTTAACATTGGAAAGGACCGGAGAAGCTTTGTAATTTATTACCTTATCCATCGGTGAAAAACACTGATGGTAAAAAGCGCGCACACTGATGCAAAACATTAATTGACACCTTTACAGTTTCTTTACATATGTTTAATTAAGAGACCTAACTGAGATGATGATAGATTATCATTGCAACGCTCAGACAGCGACAAGTTTGTGTTATTCTACATCGTACTTCCTTTCCTGTTAGTGTGGCTTTCTGTGTCCTGTATGCATTTATAGATCACTTACGTGTTTCTTATTGGCCTTGTTTGTTTTTGTACTGTAGAATAGAAATGGCAAAAATTAAGTACAAACCTCCTTGAATGTTAGGGTCAGGGGTGGAATTCAGCCGGTTCTGTCCGGTTCTGGAGAACCGGTTGTTAAAATAGCTGGTTCCCAGAACCGGCAAGAAACAGATGCGGCGATCCGGTTCCCTGTATTCATTTGTGTTAGTGTCTCTTTAAGACACTAGCACAAATGAATGCCCGTACCTCCGCGCCACACTTCCGGGTTCAGTGGAGCCTGTCTGCTCCCTGACCCAGCGTGCAGCGACGCGCTGATGCTGTAGAGAGGTCACGGCAGTGTGAAGAGGTAGCTCCTCCTCCTGCCGTCTGTCAGCGTGCCTGCAGAGAGCCGTGGAGGATGGAAGACAGAGGAGAGCCTGCTGGTGATTGGAGCAGGTAAGCGCTCAGTGAGCCGAAGATGCAGGGAGAGGGGCCGCATAAGATGGAAACTATATGGGGAGAGGAGGCCATATGGGACAGGATCTGCAAGGGAGAAGGAGCATATGGGATGAGATCTGCAGGGGGAAAGAGGCCATAATGGGATGGGATCTGCAGGGGAAAGAGGCCATAATGGGATGGGATCTGCAGGGGAAAGAGGCCATAATGGGATGGGATCTGCAGGGGAAAGGGGCCATAATGGGATGGGATCTGCAGGGGGGGGGAGAGACCACATGGGATGGGATCTGCAGGGGAAAAGAGGCCATAATGGGATGGGATCTGTATGGGGAAGGTCGTCCGTTCCAGTTTTAGCAGGGCTCCTTTAGTAATAATTTTTAAAAATTGTAGAAAAACCATTTAATACAATATGACGAACAACTGGTGCTGGACAGGAGAGTGGAGGTATAGGAGGGGAAGGAGATTTTACTTTAAATTACTTGTATTTTTTTGGTTGAGGAAAGTGTGTGAAAATGGGTGTGGCTAACAAAATGGGTGTGGTTTTCAAATGGGCAGGGTTTACAGAGAACCTGTTGTTAAAAATTTGAATTCCACCCTTGGTTAGGGTTATACATAACCGGACATAAAAAGCATCTGGTCCTTAGAAGGTCTAAACATTAGGTAAATGCAACCTTGGATGAACAACAACACATAACACATTACATAGTCATCACTGAACAAAAAAATAGGCCGAAATGCAGAACTATTGTGTGCAAACTTAAGATAAACCACTACTGCTTTCATATGAAATAGGTAGCGTAGCATGCAGGTGCATCAGCAAGTGTAACTACCTCTATAAAAGCAGACATTTTTCAGATTGCTGGTCAGGCGGAAAAAAACATCAGCGATGACCTTAGAGAAGTATATGTTTTGTATGCTCAATGCTTGTATGAAGTATATGTTATGTATGCTCATAAATCTGGAACGCTTTCTAGGGCCATTTCCAAACAATTTGGAGTCCATCATTCCATATTGAGAAAGAAAAGACCAAAGAGCTACAGCTTAGAATCAAAAGGCCTTAGTTGGCACATCATGTACATGACAGTACAAATTGTAAAGGACTCATCAGGTATGTCCTGTAAAGGACAATACTGTAGTTTCTTCTTTCTAAAAGAAACCTATCAATTTGGCTAAAGTTTGCAAAGTTGCATCTGAACAAACCACAAAACATATGGAGCAATGTTCTTTGGGACAGATGAAAAAAAGTGGAGATGTTTTGTCATAATGACTTGCGCTGTGTTTGGTGAAAACCAAGCATATCTGCAGAAATGTCCCTTACCATCGGTCAGGCACTGTGGTAGAGGGGTGGTGGTTTGGGCTTGTTTTACTGTCACAGGCCCTAGGCACCTTGTAGTAATTGAGTTGATCATGTACCCTTCTGCACACCAAAGTATTGTAGTGAAAAATGTGATCATGTCTATCCAAAAGATAACATGAAACTCATGCAACAGGATAATGGTCTCAAGCACTCCATCAAATCTACATCAGAATTGCTGAAAAAAAAAAAGAATCCAGGTGCTGTAATGGCCCAGTCAAAAAGAAAAGAATCGAGGTGATGCAATGGCCCAGTCAAAAAGAAAAAAATCGAGGTGCTGCAATGACCCAGTCAAAAAGAAAAGAATCGAGGTGCTGCAATGGCCCAGTCAAAAAGAAAAGAATCGAGGTGCTGCAATGGCCGAGTCAAAAAGAAAAGAATCGAGGTGCTGCAATGGCCCAGTCAAAAAGAAAAGAATCGAGATGATGCAATGGCCCAGTCAAAAAGAAAAGAATCGAAGTGATGCAATGGCCCAGTCAAAAAGAAAAGAATCGAGGTGCTGCAATGGCCGAGTCAAAAAGAAAAGAATCGAAGTGATGCAATGGCCCAGTCAAAAAGAAAAGAATCGAGGTGCTGCAATGGCCGAGTCAAAAAGAAAAGAATCGAGGTGTTGCAATGGCCGAGTCAAAAAGAAAAGAATCGAGGTGGTGCAATGGCTCAGTCAAAAAGAAAAGAATCGAGGTGGTGCAATGGCCCAGTCAAAAAGAAAAGAATCGAGGTGCTGCAATGGCCGAGTCAAAAAGAAAAGAATCGAGGTGTTGCAATGGCCGAGTCAAAAAGAAAAGAATCGAGGTGGTGCAATGGCTCAGTCAAAAAGAAAAGAATCGAGGTGGTGCAATGGCTCAGTCAAAAAGAAAAGAATCGAGGTGCTGCAATGTCCGAGTCAAAAAGAAAAGAATCGAGGTGATGCAATGGCCCAGTCAAAAAGAAAAGAATCGAGGTGCTGCAATGGCCGAGTCAAAAAGAAAAGAATCGAAGTGATGCAATGGCCCAGTCAAAAAGAAAAGAATCGAGGTGCTGCAATGGCCGAGTCAAAAAGAAAAGAATCGAGGTGTTGCAATGGCCGAGTCAAAAAGAAAAGAATCGAGGTGGTGCAATGGCTCAGTCAAAAAGAAAAGAATCGAGGTGGTGCAATGGCTCAGTCAAAAAGAAAAGAATCGAGGTGCTGCAATGGCTCAGTCAAAAAGAAAAGAATCGAGGTGCTGAAATGGCCCAGTCAAAGTCCAGACATCAACCCAATTGAAATGTGCTGGGAGAGTTGTGCATTAACAATTCCCACAAACCTCAAAATTTAAGCAACATTGTAAAGTGGATTGGGCAAAAAATTCTCGCAGAAAGATTAGATTAAGTGTCTTACAGAAACCTCAGTTGTTGGTTCTAAAAGCTATTTCTTTATGGGGTGCACATCATTTTTTAAATACACTTTCTGCATTTTTGTCTACTCTTTTTTAAATAATAATAAGGTATAATTTGTCATGTGTTGTTGTTCACATTAGTTTGCATTTACCTAATTTTAAGGATTAGAAAAGTAGGGCTGACCTTTTACATAATTTCAGAGCTGGATTCAGATCTACACAGCTCAGTTCTGCTGTTTGTTTTCCTCCATACTGTTACTGCTTATGTCTGGAAGCAATGAGCTGCATTGATCCCAATTTGTGTGCTGTGTATACACACTAGGTAGTCTCTCTTCTTCCAGCTCCGAGTTAATAGCAAATAAGAGGTGGAGCTTGTGGAGGAAAAAACTGGTGTAAATGAGGGATACTAGTCACAAATGGCCATTAGTGTTATTTCTCATGGACACCCACAGGACACCTTATTCTGAAACATTACTAGACGGTATAGTTTCCATTTTAAAGGAAAAAGAGAAAAAAAAAAAGTTGTTTAACACTTTTTTTTCTTTTAAAGGGAACTGGTCGTCAGATTTGGCGACTATAAGCTGTGGCTACCACCACTGAGCTCTTATATACACTGTTCCATAATACTGTATATAAGAGCCCAGGCCTCTGTGTAGAACATAAAAACACTGTTAGAATACTTCACCTAAGGGGCAGTCTGGTCCAATCGGTGTCGCTGTTCTCCGGTACAGTGGCTCCTTTCTGCTGCGATCGCTGTTTTACTTCTTCTGAGGCCCGTGTGCATGATGCGTCCTTCATCATGCACACTAGCCGTCATTGAGGTCCTGCGCAGGTGCACTTTGATCTGCCCTACTCAGGACAGATCAAAGTATTGCAGTGCGCATGCGTGAGTGGTCTTTAACCTGTCCTCATGCCTGCACATTAGTGCATTGATCTGCCTTCAGCAGGGCAGATCAAAGTGCACCTGCACAGGACTGCAATGCCCGCTTCTGTGGAGGACATAGATGCATCATCCACACTCGGCTGGGAAGAAGGAAGACGAAGATCACAGCAGAAAGGAATTGCCGGACCAGAGAGCAGTGACACTCATCAGACTAGGTGAGTATTATAAGTGTTTTTTACGTTCTACAGCATGGCTCTTATATATAGTATTCTGGAATGCTGTATATAAGAGCTCACTGGTGGTGACCACAGCTTATAGTCACCAAATCTGTTGACCGTTTCCCTTTAAGGCCACTTTACACCCTGCGATATCTGTATCGATATCACTAGCGAGCGTACCCGCCCCCGTCGGTTGTGCGTCACGGGTAAATCACTGCCCGTGGCGCACAACATCGCTTACACCCGTCACACGGACTTACTTTCCCTGCGACGTCGCTGTGGCCGGCAAACTGCCTCCTTTTTAAGGGGGCAGTTGATTCGGCGTTACAGCGTCATCACACGGCAGCCGTCCAATAGAAGTGGAGGGGAGGAGATGAGCGGGCGGAACATCCCGCCCACCTCCTTCCTTCCTCACTGCGGGCAGCCGCAGGTATGATGTAGTTCCTCGTTCCTGCGGTGTCGCACGTATCGATGTGTGCTGCCGCAGGAACGACGAACAACCTGCGTCCTGCAACAACAACGATATTTGGGAAAGGAACAACGCATCAACGATAAGGTGAGTAATTTTGATCGTTAACGGTCATTCCGACGTTTCACACGCAAGGACGCCGCTGACTAGGCCGGATGTGGGTCACGAATTCCGTGACCCCAACAACATTTCGTTAGCGATGTTGTTGCGTGTAAAGCGGCCTTTAGGCTTAAAAGTGTTCTTGGCCATGGGAATTGGTAATTTGCACAATACATATTATTTTGGTGTGGAAGTTTTTTTGGCATGAAGATTTGACACATTCTCGCAGACGTTTGAGGTTTCTCGAACGCCAAATCTATCACAAAGTAATAAATTTAGATAGCATGTGTGTACAACTATTTATAGACTTCACAAAAAGTCTTCTGAGAACACACACATTACTAGCTCCCCTAATATATGTGGCAGATCATTAGGGGAGCTGCATAAAGGGTGTGTTACTCCGTAATTACTCAGTAATTCAAGCGCTACTATACGTCTCTTTCCAATTAATGGGCCATTAGCTCCTGTCCAACCTAAATGCAGCTTCCTGGCTTGTCTTCCTTATTAATTGCTTTCCTAATGTTGCAACTCTCTGACTATCTTTTCGCTGGATGGCTATTTCCACTAGAATGTAATTAAGGTGCCGAATTCTCATTTCTAAAGTAGTTCTTGTTGTTCTTCATTTTCTTTAATTCTCTCAATTAAACTTTTTCAATGTTTTTGTTACCATTCCCAATGCAGACTGATAGAATAACCACCATTCTAATAAAACTGTACTCATGCAGATGTGTATGTATTGTATATGTATGTGTGTTGTAATTATTGTATATGTAATATGTATGTATTTGTATATATGTTGGATAAAGAGTAAAGCCGGGTTTTGGTTATGGGAAAAAATTGCACAAGCTCTAATCATCTCACAGAGCACTGAGAATCTGTTCACAGGTCAAATGTTTATCATATACTCCACAAATCTGATCTTTATGGATAAGTT